>NC_056743.1:10342765-10367765 GCF_019279795.1 Protopterus annectens
AGTCCCCAGCTACCAACAACTCTGGGAGGCCTCAAGGAAGGACATGCCAGAGCACAGAAGAACCAAAGGAAGCCCTGCCCCTAGACACCAAGTCCAATTTATAATTTTTCACAAAGGTATGGGGGATTAGACTAAGTGGCAGAAGCACAAACATCATCTAAAAAAAGCTGTGCCAAGAAGGCAGAAGTTGTGGCTACCAACCTCGTGAAGTGAGCTTTGACTGGCCCAGATAGCACCATATCAGAACACTCATAAATATAAGCAATATAGCTAACCTTCCAACGAGAAATAGAAACGTTGGAAATTGCCTGACCTTTCTTAGCCTGAGAGAAGGCAACAAAAAGCTGATCAAATTTTCAAAAATGTTCTGTTCTCTTCAAGTAAAAATGTAACTGCCTATGTAGATCCAGACAATGCAACTTATATTCCCCTTTATTTGAAAAACTGGAGAAGAAGACAGGAAGTTAAATTAACTGGTTAAGATTTACCTCTGAGGTTACCTTAGGAATGAAGGAAGGATTGGTTATGAGAGACACCCTATCCTTATGGAAAATCATGAAGGGGGAGTTTAATGCAGAGAGCCTGCAATACGGAGACCCTCTTGGCTGAGGTAGTGGCCACAGGACAGAAACTTGAGATCACAGGTAGCCACAGGCTCAAAAGGCTGTTGTGTCAAAGACTGCAGCACCAGACTGAGATCCCAAGGAGGGGAAGGATCTTTGATGACAGGAGGTCTGAGCAAAAAAAAAAACCCTTGGAGGAAAGCTTTGCACAGCCTACAAGAGAAAGTGGGGCTTTTATTTAAATGGAAGTTGGAGACAGCAGCCAATTGAAGTTTGATTGTAGAAAAACTAGCCTCTTGTTGAAAAAGAGAGGCCAAGAACAACAAAATGTTGGAAATAGAAGACAAAGAAGGATCTAAATTACGATGTTTAGCCCAAATAGAAAATCTCTTTCAGTTGCTGCAATACACCTTCTTAGTAGAAAGCCTGGACTGGGCAATAATCACTGGAAATGGAGGTACCAAGCAGTCAGCCGAAGAGACTTGAGGTTGGGAAGAGGAAGCCCCCAAGGATAGGAAATGAGATCTGGATCAGGATCTAATATCCAAGGGGGATATTTCAGATGAGACCAAAGGAGGGAAAACCATGCCTGACGAGGCCAGAAGGGGGCAATGAGGATGAGAGGAGTGCTCAGACGACAAGCTTTCTGTAAGACTCTGGGAATGAGGGGAGTTGAGGGATAGGCATACAGAAGACCGATGGCCAGTTGTGAACCAGAGGATCCCTGGGTGACTCACCCATGGGGGCATCAGGGCAAAGTATTTGCTGCATTTGTGATTGGCTGGAGAAGCAAAGAGATCACAGCAAGGGGGACCCCAATGGTTGAATAACCAATGTGGCACTGACCAATTCAGGGACCACTTGTGTGGGCTCAGGATAGATCTGCTGAGTTTGTTGGTTAACACGTCGGAACTGCCAAAAATATGTATTGCAAGAAGAAAGTGCCTGGGAGACGTCACCCATTCCCACACTGTCATGGCCTCAATGCACATGGGGATAAAATCATGTTCCCCCTGCTTGTTAATGTACCAGACCACCTACATGTTGTCTGACTTAATTGTAATGGTCCCGAGAGGGAGACAGTCTTGGAAGGCTTGCAGTGTTAGAAGGGCTGCTCTCATCTCTAGGACACTGATGTGCAATTTGGTCTCTAAGGGGGACCACGTGCCTTGGACAGTCCTTCCCCAATAATGCCCCCCCACCACAACAGGGAGATGTTCATGGTCATTGTGGCTTGAGGTTGGAGAAGACAGAAGAGTCTGCCTACAGGAAGGTCCTGGGCTTGGAGCCACCATGCAAGGTAATGTCTGCAGACTTGAGAAATCCTGACAGTCATGGACATGGGATGAAGGTGGGCTAACCACTTGACTGCAAGTGTCCATTGTAGAACTCGCATGTGATATCTGGTGAGAGGGACTAACTGAATCGCCACAGCCATTGAGCCTAGGACATGCAAGATTAAAGTACTAAGGGACGTTCCAGATCCAGAAAACGACAGACCTGTTCCCGAATCATCTTGACTCTGCCCAGGGGAAGTGATGCAAGCTCTGACGCTGTGTCCAGAAGGACATCGATAAATTCCAGGCTCTGACATGGGACAAGATGAGATTTGGGCAGGCTGACTGCGATGCCGTGGGCCTGACAGAGACTGTATAATCCATGGCCAGAGTGAGTTGATGGCTTGTGGGTGCCGCCAATCATTCAGGTATAGAAAGACCTGGAAACCTTTCAGCCAGGGAAGGGCTGCTACCACTACCATACATTTGGTAAACACCCGGGGGGGGGGCTGAAGTGAGTCCAAAGGGCAGGGCTCTGAACTGGTATTGACTGGTCCCCAGCCGGAAGAACAGGTATCTGCTGGAGCATCTGTCGAATCTGATGCAACAGTAAGCATCCTTGAGATGCACTGAGTACATCCAATCATCATTGTGCAGAAGCAGCAGAATGGACTCAACAGTGACCATCTGGAACTTCAACATCTTTACCGACAAATTTAGAACACTGAGGTTTTCTTGGGCACCAAAAAGAAGCGAGAGTAAGTTCTGGGCCATCATTGTCCTGTTGGGACCTCCTGAATGGCTCTTTCTTGAAGAAGGTCTTGAACCTCAAAGAAGGCCAACTCCCTTTGGATGGGGTGGAATGTCCAAGAAAGTTTTTTGAGTTGGAGGGGGCTGAAAAAAGGATATGAAGTATTCTCTGGACACAATGTTTAGCACCCGCTGATCTGAGGTAATACTTGTTCAGGCTAGTGGATGTAGGGAGAGATGACCCCCTGCTGCCTCCAAGGCAGGACAGCTGGGCCGCACTTCAGGAGCGCTGAGGGGGCTTCTCAGAGAAGGGTTCCCAGGAGGCCTGGTTCTGTGGACCCTCTCTGCCTCTGGGGTGGCATCTGCTATCAAACCCCCTTCCCCATTCCCTGGCTGGTGGAAGAGGTTTCCTGTGGAGCATCCTGGAAGAAAGACTGAGACCTGCGGAACACCAATTTCTTCCTAACCCTCTGATTCTTGGAAAATGATCATTGGGGAGTAGAGACCTGCTGTCCCAACTGCAACAGAGTCTTTCCTGCCTGCTCGCTATGGGTTAAGGTTTCTTTGACTGAGGGACATAACAGAGTTGACCCATCAAAAGGGGCATTAGTAAATGATGCCTTGAAGTTTTCCGCAAAGCCAGGCATGATGCCTAATGGCAATGCCAGTACCCGCCACTCAAGAGGTGGCCTCCACCACATTGGAGATCAACCTCATTGAGGCGTTAGCTAGGGAAGTCAGAGTAGATAGCTTCGGAGTGACCAATTTAAGACTCTCCAGAGGCAGCAACTCAGAAAGGGAAGTGGAGAGTTCTGATACCAAGTCCCTTTGCAGCCAGGTAAAGTGTGCCATGTAGTTGGTTGCTCTCAGTCAAACATGTGCTTCCCAAAACGGTCAATCACCAGAGACTCCCAGTTCACGGGACGGACAGTGGAACTGTGTTCAGTGAGCTCCATTTTGGTAGCTGTGGCCACCACAACAGCATCAACGGGAATGCCTTTGCTCCAAAAAATCTTGTCTTTAGGGCTACTCAGGAATTTATCATCTTTCTTAGGAACAGGTTCTATTGTGTCTGGCGCCTTGCACACCCTGCTGGAAATGAGCTGGACAAGCTCATCAGCAGGGGGAGACACCCAGGTGGAAGATGGGCCCATCCCAAAGGCATTCAGGAACACAGATTCCTCTGAAGATGGGGTGGGGGAATCCCAACCACTTTGCTGTTTAAGGATCTCAAAGATGCTCCCAAAGGGCACCTCCTTGGATGGAAGTCTGGAGGACCCATTTCCTTCCTCGAAATCCATGTCTTCGGTGAAGGAATCTTGAGGGGAGTCCAACTGCCTCCTCTTGCATGTCCTCTTCCAAGGAGGCTCCTCCACAGTGGGCTCTGGGGAGGACTAAGAAGAGGAAGGGACCCCGATGGAGGTAATGCCCATCTGAAGATGGTCACGGGAGGGCTGACCTTGGTAGGATGATGAGGTGTCACTGCCCAACATCGAACGAGGGTGGGGAAGATCTAGAGCCATGGTAGAGGCAGCTGCCCATCCAGAGACAGTCCTCTCTATCACCTGGAAAGCCGATGGACTGGAGGAAGCCCTCCTCCTCCCCACCAACCACAGCCGACCAGGATGGAATGGGGGACTCCAACGCAGCACCGAAGTCCCCAGAAAATATTGGCCCCAAGCTGTCTAAGGTAGGGATCAGTCCAAAAACTCTGAACCGCCCTCCCGAGTGACCCCTACTGACCTCATGGGGCCGAGGCATCACCAACTCTAAGGGCAACAGAGCTGATCCTGTCAGGGGCCCAGACAGTGTGGGAAAGGAAGCAATATCCAACACTGCTGACCTCTCCCTAGGGATGCCTTGATCCTGGTGAACCAAACCCAGATGGGATCTGTCGGGGAGAGAGGAGTTCTGTGGATGGCAAAGGTCCCTTGGGCAAATAGCTAGGGGATGGCAAAAAGCCCAGATCTGGGCCTTGAGAAAGCTCATCACCCTATCCATAACTGAGAGGAGCAGACTCCTAATGGACTGGGAAGATAGGGAGGAATGGCCCGACCTACCTGGTGGCCTACAGTCTCATAAAGGAGACCTGCTAGACAGCCTTGGATCCCATCTCCTGAGAGTGCAGGGAGTGTCTTCAATAACAATTAGATCCAACAAAACCATCAGATGAGAGGGTCTGGGCAGATACAAAGACTTCGATAGAACCACAGATGGATCTGACTGACGGGTCGGATCCGAGTGTGGTCTAGGTCAGGTCAGATCTGAGGACCTCCGAGGCTCTGAGGACTCAAATCTGACAGGGGAAGCTGGAGCTCTCAAAACCATGGAGACTGGACTCAGATCTGAGAGCCTCTGCTTTATCGCAGGAGAATCCCAAGAGGAAGAAGACTTCCTCTTAGGATCTGGAGGAGGCTTGGAAGGGGAACCTGAGACCAGGGGACCCCTTTTGGCCAGCCCTTTTAGCAGGAGCTTATTCCTGTACTCTAAGAGAGCCCTGGGGTTAAATCTGGTGAAAATTTCACATTTAACCTCCAGATGTGTCTCTCCTGGGCAGTAAACACACTCCTCATGTGTGTCAGCATGGGGTAACTTCCAACCACACGAGGAGCACCTTTTGAGACCTGTGGGCTTCTCAGACATACTCGCACACCACACACACACCAAGGAGGGTGGGGGAACAAGGTAGAGAAAGGAAATGGATAGAAGGAACCTAAGATAGGGAGGACAAGGGAAGGGAAGGACCTAGCAGAAACTCCCTAAAAAAAGGCTACCAGAGGGGGGGGGAACTACTGTGAGATATATAAGGAGATAGGAGATTAATAAGGAAATAGAATGACCCCAAAAAAGAGAAAAAAGGTACTCACCGAAAAATGTGAAACTGGAGCTTGAGGAAGCATGTCTTATTTCAAATTGCGGTAAATGAGATCTGAGGGTTGTGGGTACCAAGGGATCTTGGGAAGGGGGAGGAGTTTGGGCTTAAAAGCTGTCTTTTTAGTGCCAGTTTGGATCCATGGTCAGTTCCTACACCCATCCATGATCAATGACAGAGATAGCACCAGATCAGTGTGTTTTGGAATACATGTTTAGAGCTTAAATTTAGCCAAAAAGTAGTAAAAAAATAAAATAAAAATAGTCTTGCTCTTTTAGCTACTAAATAGCTTGCCTTAAAAAATTGGTCAGATTTTATTTTTTCCACTATTTAGGAGTAATTCCACAATTACAATCTGGCTACATGTTATGAAGAAGTTATCAGAGTAGAAGCAAGTTTTATTAGAACTAAGTAAACTTTATAAGAGTGGGACAATGGATTTTAAGTTTTGTCAACCTTTTTGTTTTGATAAATTCCACAAATAATGAAGCGAGTTAACTGTGTCATACATTTTTATTAGGACAGCCAAATATGGCAGACTTGAACTTGAAAAAAAAAAAAAAAAGTTATGTACTCATCATAACGTTCCATCTGACTTGTTGCTTTTCATTTGTCTTGAACCTGTGGGATTACAGATCCAGTACAGATCTGACTCGGCCACATTTTCCAGCATTGGATCCAAGCTCCAAGCTCCTCCCCTACCCATAATACCCCTGTCTCCCTCCTCCCCTCAGATCTAGTTTGCTGCCGACAGTAACACCCCGACCTAACCAAGAGCCTAACACCTTGGCAGTAGTACCTTGAAAGCAGTATAGGAAAGACAAAGGCTTGTCAAAGGAAGGGCTATGGCTCTTCCATCTGGTCTACCACACAGCCCGCATAAGGTAGGGAGAAGGAGGGAGGGACAGTTTAAGACAAATGAAAAGCAACAACTCAACTGGAACGTTATGGTGAGTACATAACTTTTTTATCTGATGATGTTGTTTTCATTTGATCTTCAACCTGAAGGACAATAGAGGCCCAACTACCAAAAAAATCTTGGGAGGTCCTCATGGAAGGATGTTCCAGAGCATGGCAGAGCCAAAGGATGCCCTGCCTCTGGGCAGGAGATCCAGCTTAGAGTGCAAAATATGTGTGCACAAAGATGCTCAAGTAGCTGCAAAGCAAATGTCATCCAAAGAAACCCTAGACGAAAAGGCCACTGAATTAGTCACAGACCAGGTAGAATGTGCCTTAACATGACCTAGCAGAGATAATTCCTTGGCTTTATAGACTAAAATTATGCAGTGAGAGATCCAATGAGCAATAGTCACCTTAGAAACAGGTTTACCTAAGAAAGGCTTTGAAAAGGAAACAGCTGATCAGACTTACGGAAAGACTTTGTTTTGTGCAGATAAAAGCATAGTTGCCTATGAACATCAAGCAAATGCAATTTATACTCTCCCTTATTCTGGAAGTTTGGAAAGAAAACAGGGAGATTGATGGCCTGGTTAGTGTTAGATTCTGAAGCCACTTTCGGGAGAAATGAAGGGTTTGTCTGTAAGGAAACCCTGTCTTTATGAAAGACCATATAAGCGGCTTGATAGATAAGGCCCAAAACTCTTTTAGCTGAAGTAATGGCAACCAAAAAAGCTGTCTTCCAAGACAGGAATTGTAGATCCACTGTAGCTGCTGGTTCAAAAGGGGGAGACACCAAGGATTGTAAGACTAAGGTAAGATCCCAAGGGGGCGCAGGGTCCTTAACTGGAGGTCTAAGTAAAATGGTACCCATCAAAAAGGCTTTACAAAGCTTGGAGGAGGCTGGGGAAACCAAATTGTCTTCTATATGAAAATTGGACACAGCTGCCAGCTGGACCTTAACAGCTGAAAAACTGGCACCCTGCTGAAAAAATATGTACCAGAAACTCCAAAATGGCAGGAACTGGAGCAGTGAAAGGGTCCAAATCATGCTGACACACCCATATTGAAAAACATTTCCACTTGCTAGAACAGACCCTTCCTAGTGGAAGATTTGTGAGCCGCTACTAAAATTTTCTTAACCGGAGAAGACAGCTCGGGAGTCCTAGTTATCATTGGAACTGGAGCACCCAAGCCATAAGCTTCAGACTGACTAGATCTGGGTGTGGGATCCCTGAGGGATGCAAAGTCAGATCCAGAACAGGATCTAATGTCCAAGGAGGACACACTGCATGAGACCACACAGACGGTAACAAGACTTGGTGAGGCCAGAAGGGGGCAATGAGGATCACAAAGCTCCCCAGCCGTCAAACTTTCTGTATGAATTTGGGAATGAGAGAAAGTGGGGGATAAGCATACAGAAGACTGGAGAGCCAAGCATGAACTAGAGCATCTCTGGGGGCTCCCCCGGAGGGGGGGGGGGTTCAGAGTGAAAAACTCTCTAAACTTTGCATTGCATTGGAAGGAGAGCCGAAGAGATCGCAGTATGGCCAACCGCACTTTAGAAAGATTTGTTCTGCTACTGGATTCAGAGACCACTCGTAAGGCATCAGAATAGATCTGCTGAACCTATCCGCCAGAATGTTGGACCTCCCTGGAATGTGCATTGCTACCAGAAAATGGCCTGTGGAGTTCACCCATTCCTACAATCTCATGGCTTTGTGACCAAAGGGAGAGGACATGGTTCCCTGTGTCTGTTGATGTACCAGACTATAGACATGTTGTCTGTCCGGATGGCAATTGTCCCTTGGGAAAAATGGGCATGAAGGGCCTGCAACACCAAGAGCACTGCCCTCATCTCCAGGATGCTGATATGTAGATGGGTCTCCAGGGGAGACCATGTGCCTTGGACTGTCCTTCCTGTGCAATGCCCCCGACCCGAGTAGGGAGGTGTCCATGGTCATGGGGCAGGGAGGACAAATGGGCAACCTAGGAGAAGGTTTGGGGACTGAAGCCACCAGAGAAGCAAATCCCTGCTGACCTGAGACAAACGAACTAGATGAAATAACAGCAGATCTAGTAGGAACCACTGGACCACTAGGGTCCATTGAAGAACCTTCATATGCAGACAAGCCATGGGAATGAGGGTGATTGTGGCTGCCATGGACCCCCACAGCCAAAGAACTGATTCTGCAGGGGGATGGTGGGTCTGGACAATGTACAACACATGATGTCTGAGTGATTGAAGTCTGTCCGGCGTTAGGAAGACCTTGCTCAGAGTGGAGTTGAATTGAGCCCCAATAAAATGCAGCACTTGAACCGGATCTAATAGGGACTATGTTGAGATTTATGGTTTGCCTAGGTGGTGGGCAGTCTGGAGAACGAGATACCTGGCTTGACAGAGTCAATGCCTGGAGGGAGCGGAAAGGAGCCAATCATCCAGGTAGGGAAAGACCTGGAATCCCCGCATCCGCAGGTGAGCAGTCACTACTTCCATCACTTTGGTGAACACCTCGGGGGGTGAGACCAAAAGGTAGTGCTCTGAACTGGTAATGACCGGCTCCCAGCTGGAAGCGAAGGAACCTCCGAGACCACCTGCCTATTTTGATGTAGTAATACGCATCCTGAAGGTGGTTCGTGCACATCCAGTCGGTTTTCTGCAGGAAAAGCAGAATGGATTGAAGAGTGACCATCCAAAATTTTGTCTCGGCAACGGACAGGTTTAGGGTTGACAGATCCAGAATGGATCTTAAGTCCCCCATCATCTTTGCACTGAAAAGAACCTGGAATAGATGCCTGATCTGAAGTGATCTGGGGGGATGGGCTAAATGACATGTTTTTCGAGCAGCTTTGGGATTTCCAATGCTACTTCCTCCCATTGTGCAGGTGGAATGTCCAGGAAGTGTTTGGGCGGAGTTGGCATTTGAATGAAGTGGACTGAGTATCCTCTGGATATGATTTGCAACACCCAGTGATCGTCTATGATGGACTCCCAGGCTGTTGGGTGCAGCAAAAGATGTCCTCTGACTGCCTCCACAGACAAGCAGCCAGGCAACCCTTTAGGGCTGTTGAGCAAGTCTCTCTGGGAATGAATGCTGAGACCCCCGATTCCTGGAACCCCCTCTGCCATGAGGATGTCTTTCTTATCTCCCTCTGCCTCTGGGGGAGGGTGAGTCCTGAGCATCTTGGGAATAGCCCTGAGACTTCCAGAACCCCATCTTCTTCACTCCATGCTTGATTCCTGGAAAAGGATCCTTGTGGAGTGGAGAAGTGGATCCAGACAGCAAGCAAGGTCTTCCCATCTTTCTCACTCTGGACTAACGTGTCTGATGCTGTTTTTCCAAAGGGGCATTTGTAAAAGACACCTTGAAGGGCTCCAAAAATGCACAAAGCTGGAGGCAGGCATGACGCCTGATGGCAATGCCTGTGCCAGCTGCCCTAGAGGCACCTTCGGTAGCATGAGAGAGGAGCCTCATAGAGATGTTGGAAATGGAAGTGAGGGTGGCCATATGGAAGGAGAATATCTTCTTCTCTTCTGCCAAAATGGACCCTGGGGCAGACTCAGCGACCTCTTTGACTAAGTCCTGCTGAAGTCTGATCACATGTTCCATACAGTTCAGGGCACATATAGCAAACGTGGCTGAAGTGTGGACCTGCTTCCCGAAATGGTCCATGGTCCAGGACTCTTGGTCTGGAATATGAATTGTTGAGCTCTTCTGAGCGAGTTCTTTCTTGGTGGCTGCTGCAACCACCATGGCATCAACTGGGGGCCTCCTTTGATCAATGTTGCTTGTCAGTTCGTGCCATTAGGATCTTATCTGGTCACTTGGGGATGGGGTCCACCATGTCGGGTTCCTTCCATGCCCGAGATGTAATTAAATCCACAAGTGGATCTGTGGGAGGGGACACTCAGGAGGTAGAGGATCTTGTGCCAAATATCTCCAGGAATACCAACTCACCTGGGTTGGGTTTTTTGACAGACCACCCCCCCCACGCTGCATAGGATTTCCATGATGTCTCCACAGGAGACATTTTTTTATTTTTTATTTATTTATTTAACATTTGTTGACCAGGAAAGTCTGACTAGGTTCCACAGAGCCTGTTTTCAGCGAAGGCCCGGGGAGAAATGCTCCAGACATCATCCGGGGATGATTGGTGGGATCCCTCCCCTTCCTCTAAGTCGGTGTCTTCTGTAAGGGACTCTGGTGGGAGTCCAAGTGCCTCCTTTTCCACGTATGTTTCAGAGGGAGCTCCTTGCGGGGATCTCTGGGGAGGACTCAAACTTCTGGCCGTTTCCCGTGGGGGAACTCCCTGGGACAGAGAGGCGGCAGGCTGTCCCTGAGGGGGCAGGATGGTGGAATCCGGCCCAGAAAGAGAGGGAGCCAGGATGGACTCAGAGAACGATAGTGTCAAGGGTCTCGAAGGAACCAAGAGAACCCTCTCCACCACGTCAAAAGCAGAGGGAGAACGATCCCAGAAGCTGGGGCCATGGCCGGAGACATAACCCTCTGAGTCGACAGGGGAGTTGGATCGGAACCTCCAGGCGCCAAGACTCCAAGTGGTAGGGCCAACTCCAAAAACCTTGAAGCCGACGGTGAGGCTACAGCTTTGACTGCTGGATGGCTCCAAACTAGTCGGAGCCAAACAGCTCAGGGCAATGGTTGGCGTCGAGGTACTTGGTACCATCGGCAACAACCCTTTGATGCAGAGAGGCCTCGGACTCAAGTACTCTAAAACCAGGGGTTGGATCGAAGAAGGAGTAATGGACATAAAGGCGGACTGCATGCTCCCAGCCCCAGAGTGGGAGGGAGCAGACAAAACTCCCATTTGGATCTGAGTCCAGATGAATTTCCATATTATCCTGTCCACCTTGGCTTCAGAAAGGCTGTGGGTGGATCAAGCAGAGGAAGCCACAGATACGGGCCTGGAAAGGCATCAGGGAGACACTGATAGAGGGGAATGGTCCTGAGAGACTTCCAGCTCTGGGGAAAAGCAGGGGGACTGGAGCTGAGGTAAGCCTGGGCTGGGAGCCAGGCAAGACTTAGCAGGAGGCCAGG
This sequence comes from Protopterus annectens, assembly GCF_019279795.1. Lineage (NCBI taxonomy): Eukaryota > Metazoa > Chordata > Ceratodontiformes > Protopteridae > Protopterus > Protopterus annectens. The sequence continues at coordinate 10,354,182 of NC_056743.1, forward strand.
CCAAGGAAGTGCAGTCTGAGGACCGCTTCCTGGGCCTATCCCACTCTTTTTGTTTCTGCTTCTCCCCATCCCTGGTCCTCTTGGTCAGAGGTGCAGTCCCAGAGGTCGGAGCGGTGGAAGCAGAGTTCTCCAAGGACGGTGGTGGACGGAGGCCCTTCAGGATCAATTTGTTTCTCCTGTCAATCAATGGAAGTGGGTTGAATCCTGTGTAGATCTGACAGGAGGTGTCTAGGTGGGGGATCCCTAGACAACACACACATAGTGTGGCCATCAGAAGGAAGGAGTTTATGGCCACACTCTGTGCATTTTGGAAATCCTGGCTTGGGGGATCTCTGCCATGGTGGTGGAAGAAGCCCACGTACACACAGACACACACGAGAAGGAAAGAAGAAAGGGAATAGAGGGGGGCCTTTTTGTAGGTTCAGAGGACCGACACTTGAGCGCAAGTGGGTAGGGATGAAATTAGAAGTAAAATGAGTCTACAAGAGTTAAAGGGAAGGTAAGAATAATAGAGAAAAGTTATTTATTTACTTACCAGAAAGCTGGGGCAACGGACTACGATGCTAGCTAGACAAACGGCAAAAGAGATCTGAGGTCAGGAGGGGGACAGGGGCATTACAGGTAGGGGAGGAGGTTGGGCTCAGATCAGATGCTAGAAAATGTGGCCAAGTCAAATTCGTACCAGATCCGTAATGTCACAGGATGAAGATCAAATGAAAACAACAACCTCAGATATATACAGTAAACTATAATACTATATTATTTTAGATCAGCTACTAGAAGCTTTAATACTGTATTCCTATAGGGTTTACTTTCACAATGTCTCTCAGACTAAATTTTAGTTTGTTTTGCCCAAAATTCAGGCTTTGTAATTAATTACTTTTTACGTGAGCCTGCAAATATATACTTTTTGGATTACTGTTTTTTTGACATTGGGTAAAAAATGCAATAAAGTATTTAAACTAAGACATTTTTAAAACTAAAAGTTTTCTTTATCACATTTAAGACAACAGGTTTAATTACTTTGTCTAGTAATTTATCATGACAAAAGCACACTAATTTTAGTTAATGTAAATGTCTGTTGCACTTCTTACACTCTGTAACTAACACTGCATATGGCTTTTGTTCAAAAAACAGTTTTTTACATCAATTGCAGCACCTGAATTTTGGATTACTATATTTTAATGTCAGTTTTGTTTATAGTATTTAGTTTTTATTGGGCATGCAATAAATAATTTAAAAACAATGTCTGTTTTGTGAAGATCTGGAGCACTTAGATGCACACAAAATATGATTCCAAAAGAGTTGCTCTCAGTGTAAGTTTGTCCTGATTTTGAAAGACTTACTCTCAGTATAAATGACTGTTTGACCGACTTCAGTGTAAGGCCTGTCTATAAATTTGCTTACTACAGGGGCCAGACTCCGAAACACCTGCTTTCACTCTTGTAGAATCAGGCCTCTTTTTATTGCAACATTTAGAAAAACAAAACATTTTTATTACCATATACATTTTTACAGTACTACAATTTGCATATTGCACTAATTTATATGTTAAGCAAGTAAACTCATTGGAAATGATTATCCCTTTTTAGTGGCAACCTATGAACAATGACTTGACAAATTAATACAAGAAAACAATTATTTTAGAGAACTACTTTTTTGCACTGACTGTAAATTTGTTTTTAAATGTAAAATTATGGGTTTATAACTTATGAAAGTTATATTAATTTGAAGTATTAACATGTACTTATGCGATGCATTATATGTATAAAACGAAATGAATTACTATACATTATATAAGGTTTAATTAATTAAATTCTGGATTTAAATACTGTTACTGTTTATACAGTGCAGGTTAACTCATTTTGCCACCACTTGAGTGTGTCTGTATAAGTTAGTGATTGTGTTATCTTCACTGAGTCCGTTTTCTCTTGAGTGTGTCTGTATAAGTTAGTGATTGCATTATCTTCACCGAGTCCGTCTTCTCATTATCTACATGGAGTCGAAGTGTTGGCTCAACTGTTACCATACCTCTTGATTCACTGCAACTCCCCTACCTTCTTAAACACTTATGGCTAACTGTAAAAATCCAAAAAGCAGCTCCAACACCATGCACAGCAGGGTTTATTATTCACCAAAAATATAAATGCGTTCACTGTTACTTCCTCTGGTACATTTTACTTTGTGCCCAGCTTTGAAATGTATCTTGGCATACATATTAGTGAGTTTTGTTTTCATGCCTGAGTGTCACAGGTTTTCTCTCATGCAATCCATCCATCTCTTTGCTGGATGCCCTTTTTCCACTTGCCTTCTTGTTTCTCTCAAATCTTCTTCACCAGATTGTCTTCTGCTTTCCTGAACATGTACCTAAACCACTGTAATCTCTGCTTTCCTGAACATGTACCTAAACCACTGTAATCTCTGCTTTCCTGAACATGTACCTAAACCACTGTAATCTCTGCTTTCCTGAACATGTACCTAAACCACTGTAATCTCTGCTTTCCTGAACGTGTACCTAAACCACTGTAATCTCTGCTTTCCTGAACGTGTACCTAAACCACTGTAATCTCTGCTTTCCTGAACATGTACCTAAACCACTGTAATCTCTGCTTTCCTGAACATGTACCTAAACCACTGTAATCTCTGCTTTCCTGAACGTGTACCTAAACCACTGTAATCTCTGCTTTCCTGAACGTGTACCTAAACCACTGTAATCACTGCTTTCCTGAACATGTACCTAAACCACTGTAATCGCTGCTTTCCTGAACGTGTACCTAAACCACTGTGATCCCTGCTTTCCTGAACGTGTACCTAAACCACTGTAATCTCTGCTTTCCTGAACGTGTACCTAAACCACTGTAATCTCTGCTTTCCTGAACGTGTACCTAAACCACTGCAATCTCTACTTTCCTGAACATGTACCTAAACCACTGTAATCTCTGCTTTCCTGAACGTGTACCTAAACCACTGTGATCCCTGCTTTCCTGAACGTGTACCTAAACCACTGTGATCCCTGCTTTCCTGAACGTGTACCTAAACCACTGTAATCTCTGCTTTCCTGAACGTGTACCTAAACCACTGCAATCTCTACTTTCCTGAACATGTACCTAAACCACTGTAATCTCTGCTTTCCTGAACGTGTACCTAAACCACTGTAATCTCTGCTTTCCTGAACGTGTACCTAAACCACTGTAATCTCTACTTTCCTGAACGTGTACCTAAACCACTGTAATCTCTGCTTTCCTAAACGTGTACCTAAACCACTGTAATCTCTGCTTTCCTGAACGTGTACCTAAACCACTGTAATCTCTTCTCTCTGAGCTTGTCTGTGACTGGAGCCACTTTGGCTTCTGCTTTGATGTCACTTTTGTCTATCTCGCAGTGTGCATTCTACCCCTTTTGCAGGTATTTCATCTCCATCACCTCCATCTTCCTCAGCTGTTCTGCTTTTATTGTGCAGGTTTCTGTAGCAAACACTAGAACTGGTCACATTGCTGTTTTGTGCACTTTGCGTTTTCTCTTTCGCACTACCCTGACACTTTGTGCCAGCTGGCCGCAGCCCCTCTGACATTAGCTCTAACCTTATTCAGACTCTTCTTCTTTTCATTCTCCCCTCCCAGACACATGACATTAACCTGGTCACTATATTCCCCTGCTTACGCAAGGTCCAGCTTCGCCTGATTTCTCCTACTTGCTGCCATGACAACTATTTTGTCTGCATTCAGTTTCATCATGGGTGCCATCAGTTGGGCATTACATTCCCTTCCGCTATCATTTGCTGAAGTTCTTGTTCTGTCTGCTTGTAATGTCATATCTTAAGCTTATGTCAGGAAAGTGCATTTTCTTTAATATGAAACATATTTTGTTGCATTTTAATACAGTACTACAACATTAAACTTACTTCAGTTTATGCAGAAAACCATTAAAGTTTCAAATAAACATTATAAAATGTAAGCTACTCGGCAAGCAGCCAGTATAATACTGCATAGGGGATTTATAATCTTTATAAATTAAAACTGTTTATTGCTTAAATGTTTCTGCAAACTTTATGAAACTCTGTGAAAATATACCTTTGCCATTTTTGTTATATACATTTTGTTATTTTGTATAAATTAAAAATAAGAAAACGTATACGTCACTGTCTGTATAAACAGGCACGACTTTTTAAAGCTAGGTAAACAGGCAGTCTTTCAAATAAATGCCTTTGAAATTGTTGGAAGCAATATTTTTTCACACAGACTATAAAAAAATGAATGAATTCACTGCTGTAGCTATGTAGGATTTGTTTTGTTATAAAGAAACTGGCAAAGAAATGAACTTGTAGTTGATGAATGCACTACCACTGCAAGTCTGTTTTCAAGTCATACCATATACAGTCATAATGTGTGCAAGATAAGAAAAAATACAGAAGTAGTTGCAGAAAAAGTGTGTCATATCTTCTGGAATACAATACAAGCATTTTTTTTAATAGAGTGGAGCCCATTTTACCATATGTGATTGTTTTACGAAAGAAATTCTTTAAGCAGGGAATGAACTTGTGAAAAGAATAGGGCAGGCACTTAAGGTCTTTTAGGTAGCATCATATAAAAATCAGAATTTATTTAGTTTACCAGGAAAGCCGAACTGGATAAGTTCATCAGTTTTCAGAGGAGGCCTAGGGAGAAAAGCTCCATAAGTGGAAGAAAAGAAACTACATATAGAGAGGTAACATTTGATGATATATTACAATATACTGTAAATACGTAGATGTAATAAGCAGAGTAGATATGGGAGGCAGGAGAAATAATGAGGAAGAGAAAGACTAAGAGTAAGGGGAAATAATGTAAGAGTATAAACACAAGGGAAAGGAGAGATGTATAAACACACGAGAGAAGGAGCGGAAATTATAGCTAGGAGAGCAGCAAATGCAAAGCCAGAAGTCGGAGACGAACTCTTTTAGATGCAGCTTAAATAAATGAATATTGTCTTTTGCCATGTTTGGTGCAGGTATTGCATTGCAGAGTTTTACTACATAGTGTGAGTACAGACTTTGACCGCAGCCTTTGTAAGGCTTACAGATGTCAAGTAGATTTTTGTCAGAAGATTAAAGGTGATGATTTGGGGGGTAGTGGTGGCAAACTGTACTTACAGCTGAGCAGAAATTGGGATTAGATATGATTTTGTCTGTTAGGAGAAGCTAGGTATAATTTAATTGGTGGGATAATTTTTGACAGTTTTGAGTTTTAGGTGCAGAACAATGATGTGTTCTGTGACTTGTATGAGCTGCAAATCTAGCTACCTTATTGTAACACTGTTCTAGGTCAGATTTTAGGGTGGCCTGGGGGTTAGTCAAGATGAGAGAACCATAGAGATAAACAGGTATGTAATGGCAAGAGTGACTGGTGGAAACAGTAAGGACTTTTTGGCTCTATAGTTATTACTCTGTATGTTGAGGCCATATTTGAGGTTGTCATTTATTGTAACCCCCAACAGTTTTGTATGGGTGACTACTTCAACAGGTGTTATTGTTCAGGGATGTGATTTTAAGGTTGCATTTCTCACGAATAGGGATTTGTCAAAACATAAAAGAGGTTTGGTTTTCTCTGGAGTAAAAAGAAATTGGTGGTTACAAAAACAGTTTTAATAGAGTTAAATGCATGTTGTATAACCTTTTCTGAATTTCCTAGACTGTGAGAGGCAGATTAGGGTGGAATTGTCTGCATACTGTACAAGGAATAATTATTGTACAGAAGTATGAAGGCTGTTTATAAAGATATTAAATAGAATACGCCCAAGGATCAAGCATTGTTGTACACCTGTAATGATGGGTAGGTAAGGGGAAAGGCAGAATTCCATCTGACTGCCTGGCAGCATTCTGACAAGTAATTATAAAACCATTGAAGACTAGGTTGTGAGATACCCACTGTGAACAGTTATAGTAGGAGATTTTTATGAGACAAAACATCAAAAGCTTTTGATAAGTCTGGGAATAAGGAAGATATGAGTTTACCAATATGTTAGTAGGCACAGTTTATTTCAGGTGTATGTGATAAGCATGTAGGAGGCAGTTAATTTAATGCATTGTGCATTAGTTAATTTGTTTCAAAAGCAAGTAAGGAAGACAGGAACTGCATATTGTTGGGTGTTTTTACCTACTGGTGAAAGCACTGACACCATTTCTATGCTAGTACAAATTGTGGATTTATTAGCTTAGATAATGAAAGGTTTAGCAGCTTATTAACTACTGTAACATGCGGGTAGTAAAAATAACTATTACTGCAATAAACTGCCTTTGATTTTTTCTTGTTTTGCAGTGCAACACATTACTTACTTTCACATTTTTACAAGATACTTACCATACCAGTCAGTACATATTTTGTTTTAGAAGAGCCTTTTGTTCATCAAAAAATAATTAACATTAACACATGGAATCTAGCCGTACTTGTTTGCATGCACTGTAAGCTACTTTTAAACAAAAAGAAAATTTGATTAATTTTACATGGCCTTGCTTTGAAAATGTTTGAGAATTTCTGTTTGAGAGCATGATAAATGTTTTTGAGACAACCCTGTACTGGGAGCAATGCTGTCTATGTATTGCATGGGGTACCTAAAAAGTCAACACTTGCAATTTGAATTTTTGGAGTGTCAAGCCATCAAATCCATTTTTTTTTTGCTACAATGGCTTTGTTGATTTAAACTGGCTAAGCTGGTGTATTTGTTAGTAATGTGGCTAGCTTTACCACTGTAAATTATACAAAATATGCATACACATATATATATATAGTCAGACAATTTTCTAATAGTGCCTTATTTAGTTACAAAAGAATTTCAGCAAGCAGACTGCATTGTGATATTTTCTTAAAAGCAGGACGTGCTAGTACTCCCATACATAGTAAATCTGATGGCTAACAGCTGGGTTACACTTTTCATAACTAGGCATGTTATCATGCTGTGTCAAGTTACCAAAAATTCCCAGTCCTTTTCAGTCAGAGTGCATATAACTAAAGTTATTAGAAAACAGTCTCTAATCATGGCATCAGAAACTGTTTTTTAATGTCTCAGCACTTGTTCAGTGCTAAAAAAAAATCTTGTTTCCCAGTTATTCTGTGTGTCACTCTGGTTAGAAAGTGCAGTAAAAAGTATACCATTTAAAATACAAATGCACTCTCCAAAAGGAGGAGCTTATTTTGTATAGTTCATGAGGAATGTTACATGGTGTGGACCATTATTTGCCAGGAATTATACACACACACACACACACACACATAAAAATCATCTAAAGGTGCACTAGAATAAGATCAGAGTTTGTAATTCCAAGACATCAGGAAAATTGTGAGGGGGACCTAGTGCAGAAAGAGAAAAGTCGACTTAAGCTGTGTACAAAGCAGGGAATGTGAATAAATAAGAACCTAGTGAAAATGACAAAGGAGGTATATGACGAACAAAGAGCCTGAAAGTGAAGAACAGCATGCAGAAAACTTTCACTGACTGAAGCCCTGAAGAGAAGTTGTTCATGTGAGTACAGCTGTACATGTATATGTATTTACAAAGTTGGGTAAGGAATATAAAAACCTCACCAAACAAACCTGGCATTAGATGTTCCATGCATGGCAGAAACATAGTCCAGGCCGACCAGACGTCACATTGACACACAGATGCCTTCCTCCTCACAACTATCGCAATCATATTGTTGTAATTTTTTTATCAAAACATGATGAGCTGCAAACAGAAAAGGCAGTACAGTTAACTTCACATATTTGTAATAAAATGAACAGAAAATGCCTTCCTAAAAATCAATAAAAAAACTGAAAAGAAAACTGTAAACAAGAGGGCTCCTATAGAGAGGCAAGTAAAACATAAAACATGCATTTTAAAAACATTAACAGAAATGAACAGCAGTAACTCTTCAGAAAGTAACATTTTCAGCTCAAAATTCCAGAACATGGTGTATGTATGATCGCAAGTTTACCTGCATTACTAAACTAGTGCAAACTGGATCCAAAACAGTATTGCAAAAATAACGCCAAAATGACATCTACTAAATGAAGTGGCTAGTGGCAGACAACCGTTAATCAGAAGAGCTCCCAAAATAACTACCAAGAAAATGTCATGCTAAAATTCCACAAAATTAAAACATTGTGTTTCCTTGCACAGTAATTAGTTACAAACTATTTTACATTATATACAGTAAAAAACATATAATTAGTATATATAAATTACAAAACATAAAAATTGTAAAAAAAACAGGAATGCACATATCACAAGTGGGATAAGGTACTTGAGATATGTATGTTTCAGACATTAGCACATACCCAGGCATTGTAAGTTACTGTCTGTTTGGACTTGTGCTTTACAACACTCCTGGACATTTTTTGTAATATCTGTACTTTGCAGACAACCATGTACCATATATGGGTGCACCTCCCATATGTATACATTAACAGTACGGCAGTGAATCTTTTTCTCTCTCTCTCTCTCTATATGTATATATATATATATATATATATATATATATATATATATGTGTGTGTGTGTGTGTATATATATATATATATATATATATATATATATATATATATATATATATATATATATATATATATATATATATATATATACACACATACACATATATATTACAACAGAATGTGATGGCACTATGGGAGAGTACAGTAGGTGGTACCTATGGATACAGACCTGTTGGTCATGCACAGCATTAATATTCTAGGAAGCTGGTTGCACAGTAATTGTTGTTAAATTGTAGCATGTTATGGGTGTTAGGAATTTCCTGCTACCTACAGTAATCAGCAATACAGGAAGTCTGGTGCCGTTATAAACTAAGGCCACAAGTAAAGTGCCAGAAATCAAGAAGCAGGGATGTTGATAGGACTCCAGCAGTTAACTCTGGAAGAGATTAAATGCAGATGTGCAGAGGTAGTTGGGGGTCTGTATCCCACATGCCAGTAACCACCACTGGCACAGTTGAAAGTCTGGATGCCACATTTCCTCCTCAGCCAGACGTTTTCAACTTGTTTGGAGGTATTACTTAAAGAATTGTGTTACCAGAGACAGTTACCTGCACCAGTCAGTGGTTGCCAGAAGACGCTGTAAAGAATAAAGCCTTTAATTAAAAAGAAAAAACACATTACTAAGACAGTCATGGTTATCTGTATTATGCTCATTGCTGTTATTGCCGCTACTGTTATTGTTAATACAGTCGTGTGCACGGTTGTGTATTGCTTGCACACTGCCATTGTTATGGTGTATTGATTGTATTTATTAATTCTTATTTCATGTATTGCTCTGCAGCAGCCCTGTTGTTCTCCTGAAACAAAGTGTCAGGATGACTCTGAAAAAAAGCAGATTGTGGGAAATGCATACAGTCCAAAAGATTACTTTTTTTGGTGAGAAAACAGGGCCTCCTACACATGTGGACTACTATCTGTTTTCAGAAAAAGCAATACAACCCCTTCTCCCAGCATCACGCATACGGACTGCACAGCACATATAAACTGGACACTATCTTGCGGTATGGAATTAAGGTGACAAGAGGTTCAAAAGGGTAACAAAGTTGTCAGTATATTATGAAGAACTGCTAAACAAATACCAACTTTTTTCTCACAGAATGTGTAGACATAGACCCAGAAATATTTTTCCAGTGCTCATCAAGGGTCGAAGAAGTTTAAAAGAATTCTGTTAAAGGACTAATTCTTCAGAGCTGCTCTTGGGCTGGCTACTTCAACTGTGCATTATAGAGAATCTGCAGCATGTAAAGCCATCCGCTGCTACAAAAATGAAAGTAAGTATCAATTTGCACTTTTGGTGATTATTTTTACTGTATTGTTACATTTCTAGCATTTTAGTAGAGAGTTTCAAAGCTGAACTGTTTCCACTGCTGCTGCAGTACTTAATTACACTGTGTCTGCTGGTCTTACAGGACAGTAGCATCTAGATTGTGTGGTTTCCCTGCACTTTTAGCTCTAAAACCAGCATTTTTACATTAAGAGGGTTTTCTGACTGCACTCTAGTGGCAGAAGTGCAAATAGCAAACCTTTCTGAGTTGGGGGCTGCTGGCTGAAAGCCTATTGTGTGTTTTCCTGATTGATGTGTACGCCTTGCTGTTGTAAAACTTGTTTTCATGATTATTTATCAGCTGAGTGTTTGCGCTAAGCTGCTCTCAGCACAGCAGCAGCTAGCAGTGCCCTGTATAGACGCAAACTCTTTCAAGATACCCTGAGAATAACTATCTCACCTGCTGCTCTAGGAGCATCTGATTTGCACTCATAGCAACATCGCCTTACTGGATAGCTGCCTTTCACACTGCATAACGTCCATTCTTTGACCATGTGCTGTCATCTCAATCCAATTACATCACCCCACCCTTCTCTCTGGTCAAACCCATAGTAAAAAAAAATGTAGCCATGGTTAGGGACTTCCCTGCTATCTCTATGGCCAACCTGTTGGACATGGGCATCCTGAGGCAATATAGCAATGGCCTCACATATACTATCACTCACTTAATCCTGAAACAAACAAACAGTATGTGAGAGGTGTAGTTACACTGTGAAAACTGTGACAACTCTCACAAACTGAAAAATCAAATGACAAAAGGTTGTCAGCACAAACACACACATTTCTCTCACTAAATAAGGTCTTGACATATGAACCCACATATGCAGAGGTACTCTGAAGTAACTTACCAAACCTCAGAGGCCTCCCGTATGCTGCACTCAAAAATCTCATGCAAACAAAATCAAGTCAACCACAACCACTACCCATAAAAATACACATCACAGTGTCCCCGTGAGCAAGCCCCTACAGCGAAACACCACACATTCAAAAATCTTGGTCATAGAAGACTCCATCATGAGACACAGATGTCTCCTGCACCAGGCTAGATAAAGACAAGGTTACAGTCAGCTACCTGACAGGGGCCAGAATTAGCCAGCTCACACAGGCACTCACATAACTACAAGTACCAGTATCTCTTCTAATGCCAAGCTGAAGGTATTACTGCTCAGTGCTAGGAGTCTTAAAAAGAAACTGCACTCTCTGGAAGCTCTCCTTGCCTTGGAGAATGCTGATGTCTGTGCAGTTATAGAGATATGGTTCAAGGCTACAGGAAGCACCCCAACAGAGTAAGACTACAATGCCAATCGCGCAATCAAACCACCCTCTGAAAACGAAAAAACAAAAAAACAAAAGGAGGAGGTGTTTCCATTTACATAAAAAACAATCACACCTCAAGATTGGTCAATCAGGATGACTTGCTTGAGCTACTTCATGTCCAACTGACCATAGGCAAAATCCACCACCATATCATCGCTAGCAACAGGTCCCAACTATGAACCATATAAAACCTTTCTGCATCACTGAAGTTACTGAATCACTTACTATTGAGCCCAACACACTACTCAATGGTGATTTTAACTATCCCTCCATAAACTGGGAAATGTACACTACGACTAACATGCAGATTCAGATTCCCGGGCTTGTGTCAGTGTAAATGCTCTGGAACAGCTGGTCTGCACTCCCACTAGGGGCTCAAATATCCTTAAGAGAGTACTCAAAAACATGGAGGGGGGAGCATTGCACCCCCCAGGATAATGCCATCATTGGTAAGATTGGATCATAAATCGGTCTCCTTCAAAAAACCCCCATCAAACCCTAAACCCTAAATAGTTTTTCCAAAGCAAACTTCTTCTATTAATGATAGCACAGGTAATTTTAAAGCCCCCCATAACTGCTAAAACATCAAGGCCTATGCAGAAGTATACATGAATGCCCAGTACAACAACTTAACTGCAAAGAAATAGCAGTACCTCACCGAACTAAACTCAGGTCTACCCAGAAAAAACAGGCCACCCTGCTGGACCCCAGGCATAAAACAGACTATACAACAGAAGGAAGAAATTCCTGTCTAGAAGTAAGTGGGAAGTCGACAACAGATTAAAAATCCCTCGTTAGTCTCAGCAGGCAAATCAGGGAACTATTCAAGTCTTCAAAAGCTAAATACAAGACTAAAATAGCCTTCCACATGAAGGATAACCACAAAGCAGTTTTTAGTTGTGTCCAAAATCTTAAGGGAAGCACTGAACAATGAGTTGGCTGTAGATGGCACTACCTATACTCAGCCAGAAGGAATAACAAACCTACTAGCTGATAAATTCAGCTCAGATTTCACCTCATCACCTCCAGTCACTGCTCATGAAATGACCCCATCATTCTTTCGCCTGTTATCACAAAGGAACAGGTCATCACTGCACACTCTAAAGCTAGAAACACAGCATCAATGGGCCTTGATGCGATCCCAGGATGCCTATTAAATAGTATAAAACATGACCTAGCAGACCCACTCAGATCTCTATTTAACCACAGGCTTCAGAGAGGCTTTGCCCCAGTACAGTAAAGGACAGCAAGTCATCCGTCTGCACAAGGGGGGGGGACCAGCAAAAGACCCAGGGTATTACCAACCCATAAGTCTAACTTGCACTGTATGCAAGGCTATGGAAAGGATAATCATGGACCTGATTAACGATGACATACGAAATCTCCAGACTATACACCTAAACCATTTCGGCTTCATCAAGGGGAGGTCCTGCCTGCTTAATCTGGTGGACTTCTTTTAGAATTACACCAAGGTAATGGATGAGGGTAAAACACTGCATACTGCCTACCTTGACCTGGCCAAGGCATGTGACACAACACCCCACTCGGGTATTACAGATAAACTCACAAAATTGGGCATAAGCCTCTATGTCATCAGATGGATAGACAAATTGCTTACAGATAGGACCCATGTTGTCAGAGTTGGTGAGTCCACATCCAGCAAAAGGCCAGTCATCAGTGGAGTACCACAGGGATCAGTGCTGGGCCCTCTCATGTTTAGGATATAGTTTCCAGACGTCAAGGCAAATATAGACAGCCTTTGGATGATGAAGTTTGCTGATGACTTCAATTTGGGGGCAATCAGTGACTCCCTAAATGATGGTAATATCCTGCAGAATGGTCTGATGCAGACTAATGACTGATGACAGAGCCACGGCCTCAAACTAAATGCCAAGTGCATAATAATACTCTTTGTTAAATCAAATACCTCTGCAAATTACAACACTGACCGCATCTCCCTAAGAGTGGACCCAGTGGTGAAAGATCTGGATACTTAGATAGTAATGTGAATTTTGACCATCATGTGTCCACGCTGGTGAATAAATCCTTGTATGCGGCTCAGCTTATAAGTAAGGGCATGGCATCCAGATCTAAGGATGTCAAAGTACCACTGTACTTGGCCCTCATCAGACCAATAACCGAGTGCAATGCATCCTGTGACATGTACCTTGGCAGGCACCTGCAACATCTGGAGCATCCTCATGAGGTTTCTCATAAAAAAAAAAAAAAAATTACAGGATGTAATCAGCATGTTATATGCAAACTGATTAAAAGCCCTATCACTGTATTCACTTTCCTACGGATTCCTCAGGGGTGATCGGTGACTGACGTACAAGGTGGTCTCGGATATAGCCCTGATGGAAATGCTGCATATTCACAAAACTAACTGCAGGAGGGTTACCTGCTCCAAAGATCTAAACCTGATCTTTGACATGA
>NC_056743.1:10370265-10390265 GCF_019279795.1 Protopterus annectens
TTTAGGAAGAATGAAAATGGACAACACAAATGCATAGTTATGGTGAGTACATAACTTTTATATCTGATGTTGTCATTTTCATCCATTCCTCAATGAATGGGACAGAGTCCCCAGGTACGGTAACCTTGAGTGGCCCTCAGGAAGGATGTTCTGGAGCACCGCAGAACCAAATGCAGCTCTGTTTCTGGAGATGATGTCAAATTTGTAATGAGCAATAAAAGTATAAGTATTAAACCATGTGGCAGCTGCACAAATGTCATCAGTGGAAGTCCTAGCCCAAAAAGCAGCTGATGTAGCTACTGATGTAGCTGAGTGCACTTTTTGGTTGTTTTGGTTAGGTTAGGCCTCTCAAGTAATAAACATAGGAAATACAATCTGTTGTCCATTTGGCTAGTGTAGTTTTGAGACTGGTTTTCCCACCTTATTACTAGAAAAGGAAACAAACAATTGATAATTTTTTCCTAAATTCCTTTGTCCTGCGAAGGTAAAACCAAAGCTGCCTATATACATCCAAAAGATAAAGAGAATATTGGAAAAGAAAACAGGTAAATGTTTGTTTTAGAGGCAACTTTTGGTAGAAAAGAAAGATTAGTTTGTAAGGTAACTCTCTCTTTGTGAAAAATCAAATATGGTGGTTTCAAAGAGAGTGCCTAGAGTTCAGACACTTGTCTCACTGAAGTTATAGCCACCAGAAAGACTACTTTCCAAGAAAGAAACTTAAGATCTACTTTAGCTAAAGGTTCAAAAAGTGAATGCACCAAAGTATTTAATACCAAAGTCATGTCCCAAGGTGGGTCCCTAATTGGAGGTCTAAGTAAAAAGGTCATAGCTTAGATGAAGCTAAAAAAAAGCATCATCTCTGATGTGGTAGTTGGAGATGGCTGCTAAATGAACTTTGATGGTGGAGAAACATGTCCTGCTTTGAAAGATGAAGGTAAGGAAATCTAAAACAGCTGAGAGTGGAGCAGAGAAAGGATCCAAGTCTCTGAGATGAGTCCAAAAGCACTATATTATAGTATAGGTCGATATTACCTTGTCCAAAGGTGTTTTCATCAAATGCCTTTTCATTGACACAAAAGCGAACTCCCAAAACTCAGAACAGTCACTTCATGAATGTTTTCCCAGTGTAAAAATTGATTGGCCAACCAAAAACCAAACAAACTGTGCCCCACACCCGCCCCAAGTATACCAACTCCGAGATCGCACTACATCAGAGAAAAAGGTAAATTTCGAACTACGGCCAAGCGTTCTTTTTCCCCCTGGGAAAAAATTCACTGAAGTGGCCGTTCAGAGTTTTGGGATTTCATTCTGTGTGTGTCAATGAAAAGGCATTCGATGAAAACGCCTTTTGACAAGGTAATATAGACCCAGAAAAAAGATTTATACCAGCAATGGTATCACTATAGAATACCCTGAAGTGATGTAAAGGAAGAGAAACATTACCAAGAATGGTAACTAAGACTACCAAAAGAAACGTTTTAAATTTGGTAGTTAGATAAAAGGTAAGGGGGAAACTGGAAAACAATTGAAAGGAGGAAGATTTAAAGACATAATATAAACTTTAAACTCGCTAAACCCACAACGAGCTTGAGAGATTGCAATCTTGACCGAACCGTGCAGCAGCAAATGAGATCTGAGGTAACACAGTGGTCAGCAGCATTATGGGTAAGGGAGGAGCTCGTGTCGGATCCTAGAATCTTGAGAAAGTGGCTGAGTCGGACCTATTCGCTCATTCATTACAGCAAGCCCTATGAAATAAGTAGTGCGGATAAAACTGCTAAAACTAAATACAAAAAAAGTAGTACTGTCACATCTTGTAAACAATTCTCACTCTTAATGTGCAGTATAAACAGAGTTATGTACTTACCATAACTTGGAATCTGTGCTATCCAGTGTCATTATTCATCATGGATGGGTCTTGGATCCTACCTCTGATCAGAGATGGCAACTGATGGACAGCTCCAGAGCTCAAGCTCCTCCCCTTTCCATAATCCCCTGCTGACCTGCAACCCTCAGATAGAGTTTGCTGGATAGAAAAAAAAGCAGCACTGCCTGTCCAAGAGAATAACTATCTCCAGAAAAAAACATCCCTTCAATACTACCAGGTCCCCAGAAGGAAGGGGGGAAGGAGAGCTGGAATGTGATGAATAATGACACTGGATAGCACAGATTCCAAGTTATGGTAAGTACAGAACTCTCTATCTAATACTATCCATGTCATTATTCATCACGGATGGGACAGAGTCCCCAGCTACTATGAACTCTGGGTGGCCTCAGAGAATGATATGCCAGAGCACAGAGGAACCAAAGGAAGCCCTGTTCCTAGACACCAGATCCAACTTTTAGTGCGAGACAAAAATGCGAGGGCTAGACCAAGTAATAGCAGCACAAATCTCATCCAAAGAAAGTTTAGTCAAGAAGGCCGAAGACGTAGCCACAGACCTAGTAGAGTGGGCCTTAACTGGTCTGGAAAGCTCCATATGTCTGCTGTCATTAATGTAGGAAATACAGCTAGCAATGCATCTAGAAACAGAAACTGCCAGGCCTGTTCCGATGGGAGAAAAGGCCACAAAAAGCTGGTCCGATGTACAAAATTCCTCAGTCCTGTTCAGATAAAAACATAGCCACATATGGATGTCTAAGCATTGCAAAGTATATTACCCCTTATTAGCATAACTGGGGAAGAAAACTGGTAGCTGGATAGATTGATTGAGGTTAGCTTCTGAAGCCACCTTCGGAACGAACTAAGGGTTTGTGCTGAGAGTTACCCTATCCTTGTGGAAGATCATAAAAGGGGGCTTACTGCTGACAGCCTCAAACTCAGAAACTCTCTTGGCAAAAGTAATAGCCACCAGGAAGGCTGTCTTCCGAAACAGAAATTTAACATCACAAGATGCAGCCGGTTCAAAGGGCTTTTGTGTCAAAGACTGCAACACCAGAGTTAAACTCCATGGTGGGGAAGGATCTTTGATGGGAGGTCGAAGGAGAGAGACCATCTTGAGAAAGGCTTTGCATAGTTTTGAAGAAAAGGTGGGACCCTCATTCAAATGGAAATTAGAGACAGACACTAACTGGAGTTTGATCATGGAGAAACTAGCACCTTTCTAAAAGAGAGAAGTCAAGAACAGCAAAATATCAGGACTCTGGGCTGAAAAGGGATCCAAATTACATTGCCTGGGCCAAATAGAATATCTTTTCCATTTACTGGAATACATCTTTTTTGTAGATGGCTTCTGAGATGCTAAGATAATATTTCTCACCGGAGAGGGGAGCCTGGACTGGGAAAGGATCATTGGAACTAGAGGAACCAAGCAGTTAGACAAAGAGTCTGGAGGTTGTGGAGGGAAGCCCCCAGGGGTGTGAAATGAGATCCAGAACTGGATCCAATATCCAGGGAGAATATTTCAAATGAGACCAAAGAAGGGAGAACCACACCTGATGAGGCCAGAAGGGGGCAATGAGGATGAGAAAAATCTTCAGACAGCAGGCTTTCTATAAGACCTTGGGAACTAGAGGAGTAGGAAGGAAAGCATAGAGGAGTCCCGACGGCCAATCATGTACCAGAGCATCCCTGGGCGACTCCCCTGTCTGGGTATCAGGACAAAGTAGGTTGAAGCATTTATGGTTGACTGGAGAGGCAAAGAGATTGCAGCAAGGTTGACCTCAACAGTCAAATATCTGACATGCCACTGATGGATTCAGGGACCACTCATGAGGACTCAAGATAGACCTGCTGAGTTTGTTGGCCAGGACGTTGGAACTGCTGGGAATGTGAATTGCAAGAAAAAAGCACCTGGAAGACATCACCCATTCCCGACCGTGTTCCCCCTCACTTACTGATGTACCAGACAACAACCATGTTGTCTGTTTGAATTGCTATAGTCTTCTGAAGGGCTTGCAATGTTAGGAGGACTGCTCACATCTCCAGGATGTTTATGTTCAATTTGGTCTCTGTGGGGCACCATGTGCCTTGAACTGTCCCTTCCTGAAAATGCCCCCACCCCAAAAAGGAGGCATCCGTGGTCACTGTGGCCTTGGGCAGGGGAAGACAAAAGGGTCTACCAAGAGTTAGATTATGAGACTTAAGCCACCAAGCAAGGTGACTTCTGCATACATGAGTCATCCTGACAGGTGTGGACATGGGATGAACCTGAATAGACCACTGAAAAGCTAGGGTCCACTTCAAGACCCACATGTGATACCTGGCAAGTAGCACTAACTGGATGGCGGCTGCCATTGAGCCTAACACTTGTAGAATTAGGTGAGCTGCTGGATGTTCTAGAACCAGCAAGTGACAGACCTGATCCCAAATAAGTTGAACTCTGCATAAGGGTAGTGCTGCAGTCTCCGACACAATATCTAGTTGAACCCCGATAAACTCTAGGTTCTGGCATGGAGAAAGATCCGTTTGGGTTAGATTGACTGTGATGCCAAGATCCTGAAAGAGGTGGAGGGTATAACTGGTGGCCATTGACAGTTGATGCTTCATGGGGACTGTGAGGAGCCAATCATCCATGTACAGAATGACCTGGAAGCCTTGCAGCCTGAGATGAGCTGCAACCACTGCAATACATTTGGTAAACACCCAGGGGGCTGTGGTGAGTCCAAAGGGCAGGGCTCTGAATGGTAATGATTGGCTCCTAACTGAAAGTAAAGGTGTCTCCTTGAGCATCTGTCAATCTTGATATGATAGTACACTTCCTTGAGATCCACTGAGCACATTCAATTGTTCTTGTGCAAGAGAGGCAGAATGGACTGAACAGTGACCACTCAGAACTTGGACTTCCAAACTGACAGATTATGTTCACTGAGGTCCAAAATTGGATGCAGGTCCCCAGTCTTTTTAGACACCAAAAAGAAGAGAGAGTAAGTTTTGGATCCTCATTGTCCTGTTGGGACCTCTTGGATGGCTCTTTTTCAAAGAATGTCTTGAACCTCAAGGAAGGCCAACTTCCTTTGGTGGGGTGGAACATCCGTGAGAGATTTTGACACCTGGGGGCTGAAAAAAGGGAATTAAGTAACCCCTGGAAATAATCTTTAACCGTCACTGATCTGAGGAGATATTTGTCCAGGCTAGTGGGTGAAGGGAGAATTGTCCCTCCACTGCCTCCGGGGCAGGACAGTTAGGCAGTGTTTCAGGAGTGCTGAGAGGGCTTCCCTGAGAAGGGTTCCCAGGATCCTCTCTGCATCTGGGGCAGCATCTACCACTGACTCCCCTATCCCAGCTTGCAGAAGAGGATTCTTGGGGGTGCATCCTGAAAGGAGGAAGTTTCTTACTACCTCTCTGAGTCTTAGAAAAAGATCTTTGGGGAGTGAAAAATTTGATTCTGAATGCAGACAGAGTCTTACCCACCTGCTTGCTGCAGGTCAGTGTTTCTTTGATGAAGGTCCAAACAAGGTTGAACCATCAAAGGGAGCATTGGTAAAAGACACCTTGAAGGATTCAGCAAACCTACAAAGGCAACGCCAGGCAAATAATGGAAATTCCTGTGCCAACCGCTCAACAGGTGGCCTCCACCATGTTGGAGATCAACCTCATAGAAGCATTAAACAGGGAAGTCAGAATGGACATCTTAGGAGAGACCAGCTTAATACTCTCCAGGGGCAGTAACTCTGTAAGGGAAGTAATGAGCTCAGACACCAAATCCCTCTGAAGCTGAGTAAAACGTGCCATGTAGTTGGTTGCCCTCAGTCTTAATGTAGCTGAGGCAAACACATGCTTTCCAAAATGGTTTATCACCAGAGACTCTCTATTTGGGGGATGGACTAAGGAGCTCTAATCCCCCAGATCCTTCTTAGTAGCAGTGGCCACCACGATGGCATCAACAGGGATGCCCTTACTCCAAACTGCCTTATATTTGGGGGGGCTGAAAAACCTGCCCATCTTTTTGGGTACCGGTTCCACTGTGCTCCTTTCACGCCCTGCCAGCGATGAGTTCCACAAACTCATTGGCAGGTGGGCCCATCCCAAAGGCCTTCAGGAACATGGACTCCTCCAAAGACGAGGTGGGGAAAGACCAACCGCTTCTTTTCTTGAGAATTTCAAGCATGTCCCCAAAGGACACTTCCTCCTGTGGAAGCCTGGGGGACCCACCCCCCTCCTCAGAATCAGTATCCTTTGTAAGGGACTCACTAGGGGAGTCCCAGTGCCTCCTCTTGCACCTTCTCTTCTGAGGAGGTTCCTCCATGGTGGGCTCTGGGGAGTACTTGGAAGAGACTGGGACCCCAAGTGTGGTAGTGCCCATCTGAAGGTTCTCATGGGAGGGCTGACCATGGAAGGATGATAAAGCCTTGCCACCCAAAACCACGTGGGGCTGGGGAGGGCCTAGAGACAAAGGAGAGGTGACTGCCAAGCTGGAGAAAGTCCTCTCTACCGCCTGGAAGGCTGATGGACTAGATGAGTCTCCCCTCTCCCATGGCTGCAGCCACCCAGGAAGGGAGGAGGGACCCCGATGCAGCACTAAAGCCCCCAGATGATACCTGCCCCAAGCTGTCCAGTGCCAAAGCCCTCATGGGAAGGGAATGGTCTGAAAATTCCAAGTTCGACCCCACCCCTAAGAAACCAGTACCAACCTCACCAGGCCGAGGAGCAACATATTCCAAGGACAGCTGAACAGAACCCACCAAGGACCCTAATGGTGTTGGGAAGGAAGGGATACCAGACACTGCAGGCCTCTCACAAGGAATGCTCTGGTCCCGGCATTCCTAACCCAACTGGGTTGGAAGAGGAGAGTGAAGCCCCATGGATGCAAAAGGTCCCATGGGCAATTGAGCTGGGGATGGCAACAAGCTCAATTCGATTTGGGCCTTGAGGAAACTTATCATCCTATCCATATTTGTAGGTAGCAAACTTCTGGAAGACCTGGAAGATATGGAAGAATGCCCTGACATAGCCGGAGATCTACATAACATCCTGTGATCCCTGGAGGGTGACTGACTCAGGATCTGAGATAATGATCAGATCAAAGCCCTTGGAGGATCCGACCCCTTAGCAGGTGTGCCAGATGGATCCGACAAACAGGTTGGATCTGGGGAAGACTTGTGCTAAGTCAGATCTGAAGACCTCCAAGGCACTGATGCCTCAGAGCTGAGAGACTGATCCGAGGCCCTCGGAGCAGAAGAGCCCAGATCCAAAGCCATAGAAGCTGGACTCTGATCCGGGGATCTGTCATCTGACAGCCTTGGCCTTTTTGAAGGCAATCTCTTGGGAGGAGGTAAAGGCCTCTTCTTAGGGCCCTGGGAAGCTGAGGAGGGACAGCCCAAAGCCAGATGACCATCCTTAGCTAACCCTTTTAATAACAATTTTTTCCTGCGCTCCATGAGAGCCCTGGGATTGAATCTGGCACAAATGTTGCATTCAATTTCCAGGTGAGGCTCTCCTGAATAAACATACTCCTCATGTGAGTCAAAATGAGGCATTTTCTAACTTCTCTAGGGACTTGTATCTCCACCAGTGTATAAATGATAATTCCACTAATACTAACTCTAGGGACTTGTATCTCCACCAGTGTATAAATGATAATTCCACTAATACTAACTCTAGGGACTTGTATCTCCACCAGTGTATAAATGATAATTCCACTAATACTAACTCTAGGGACTTGTATCTCCACCAGTGTATAAATGATAATTCCACTAATACTAACTGTAGGGACTTGTATCTCCACCAGTGTATAAATGATAATTCCACTAATACTAACTCTAGGGACTTGTATCTCCACCAGTGTATAAATGATAATTCCACTAATACTAACTCTAGGGACTTGTATCTCCACCAGTGTATAAATGATAATTCCACTAATACTAACTCTAGGGACTTGTACCTCCACCAGTGTATAAATGATAATTCCACTAATACTAACTCTAGGGACTTGTACCTCCACCAGTGTATAAATGATAATTCCACTAATACTAACTCTAGGGACTTGTACCTCCACCAGTGTATAAATGAAATGCAATAGAAATAAATTTATCACCCAACAACTACTTCACCTATTGAAGAGACTGTCCTGCAAGCTAAACAAAATGACATCTCTGAATCTTTCAAATTAAACCTGGATTATTGGATGAATACCCATAAATGTATACTGGACTGATCTAATTAATGTGCTTTTCTTGAGAAATGGGATACAGCACGAAGGTGGGTATTGGCAAGGCATAAATGGTCTTCTGACTCAACTGCCTATTATTTCTTGTGATGCTATGAAAGCTGTGAACAGCAGTACAAGACAGTGCATGTAGTTTTTGAAGAAAACATCTCACTACAACTGACTTTTCCTATGCATGTACTCTGGCTTTTATTTTCAGGTTACATAAAATTGTCTTTTATCACTTCAAAAATGTATTTGGAAAATGGCAGTCAGGAAACTTAAATCCCCATTGTCAGGCTTTTGAAAAGCAACAACTTCAGCATGCTGAAGAATTTAAAGTTTTTCAACTTTCTAAATAAAATTTATTAAAATATGTACATGCCATAGAACAGTTCCATTCAAACTACATAATGGCACATATACAAAACTCACAGACAGAAACAAGAATGCCAAGTAATCTGATGAATTAATATCAGCATTAAGGTCCTTATACTGTCTACACTCAAAGCTTGGAAATACTACCTTACAACAAGAAATGTATAACTTATATCAACTTGGTAACAGTTTTATGATAATAAAACTGTCTTTTCCATAGTGAATGGTCTTACCAATATAAGCATGGCATAAACTAAATGTTTAAAATCCTTGGTAAAGTTTTCTTTCCTGTTTACAAGAGAACAGTCATACCTTGGTGCCCATACACATTTGATTTATCTTCTGCTACTTTTAGTCCTTTTTAACCTTTCTAATCCCTTCCCATCCGTATTCGCTTCTTCATGTAACCTGCTCCCTTCCTTGCTCTTTCTCACAATCCTCAAAACGATACTGAAAGACACTTAATTCCAACTGAAATGTTCAGCAATCTGTGTGAAAAATTAAAGTGAAAACTCTTTGTACACACCACATCTGCAACTGATTTATGCAGTACCACGGTCACAACAGTCCATGATGAATACACATACAGTAAGTCTCTTATATAACGACAGCACAAATCAATGAGAAGAGGCATTTATCAATGCCAGTAAATACATGTTGCTTACAATATATGAAAAATCAATAATCAAACATATACTTACCCAATTTGCTGTGTATTTTCAACCTGCTCCCTCATGTCAGAACTCAATTCTAACTCGTTAAACTTACTAGAATGTTTAGCACTCACGACGCAAGCACAGAACATTCTATGACATCTTCACATGATGACATAAGCCCTACAGTAAGCCCCACCCACAACTTATGAATGGCTTCCAACTCTAAGTACATCCGACATACATAACTGGGTATAATTGTCTCCTAGCTGAAACCCAAGCATACAAACAGTCCATCAGTGTCCTTTTTGCACATGGTGTTGCTTTTCATTTCAGATAAAGAACAACATTTAAAATTTATTAAGTATCTATCCCAAGCAAAACCAAGACTCACTCCTCCAAGAAAAGGAAACCAGTCTGGTGGACCCCTGCCATAAACAAGCTATACAACAGGAGGAAACTAGTACAGAAAAGAGTAAAATCCCAAGAAGGGAAGACATCCCTGATCAGTATCAGCAAGAAACTACGATCCCTCATAAAATCATCCAAGGCTAGCTTCGAAAGAAAGATTGCCAAAGACTCCAAAGATAACCACAAGGCATTCTTTAGCTATGTCAAGAATCTAAGTAGCAATTCTCAGATCTGCACGGAGTTGGTGCAGAATGGCACAAAATACACTGAACTGACTGATATCACCAACATCCTGTCAGACAGGTTCAGTGAAAACTTCACCCCCCTCTCACCCCCAAAAGGGCCCATAACCATACCAGAAGAATGTAGTGCCCCTGAAATCACAGACGCTCAGGTTAAAATAGCCCTCTCCAAAGCCAAAAACACAGCATCATTGGGACCGGATGGTGTCCCAGGCTGCGTCCTACACGAGCTCAAAGATGAACTAACCTCTCACCTAAACACACTGTTCAAACTCAGCCTCTCCACAGGTTACATGCCCACAGAGTGGTGCACAGCAATGGTTATTCTGCTCCACAAAGGTGGAGCCACAACAGACCCCGGGAACATTCAACTATAAGCCTGACTAGCTTGGTCTGCAAGGCTATCATCATGGATCTAATTAACAGAGACACTGGGAACCTCAAACATTGGACCCTACCCAGTTCGGCTTTGTTAAGGGCAGATCATGCCTCCTAAACCCGGTTGACTTTGAGACAGTCACCAAGGCTATAGACGAGGGAAAGGTGGTCCACACAGCTGACCGCACAAAGGCCTTCGACACCATTACCCATTCTAGTATAACAGACAAGCTCACCAGCCTGAAAGTAAACCCCTACGTCACGAGATGGGTTGCCAACTGGCTCACGGACAGAACCCACATGGTAAGAGTTGCAGCAGCTAGATCTGACTCTAAACCAGTTACAAGTGGCGTTCCCCAGGGCTCAAGTCCTAGGAACCCTCCTGTTCGGCATACACTTCTCAGAGGTACAAGCAAGCACAGAAGGACTATGGCTGACCAAGTTCGCAGACGACTGCAAACTAGGGGCTATAACTGATTCTCCGGATGACCCAGAAATCCTCCAAAAGGGTCTCACTGAGACAGATACCTGGTGTCAAAACCATGGCCTCAAGCTAAATGCCAAAAAGTGCATTGTCATCCCCTTTGGAAAAAACAAAGTACCCACAAACTACCACACAGGTGGTAGCTCCCTAAATACTGAAGACATAATAAGGGATCTGGGGACCCAAGTATATGGTAATCTGTCCTTTGATAATCACATTGCCAAAGTGGTTAGAAAATCCTTCTATGTGGCCCACCTAATCACAAAAGGGTTTGCATACAGATCAAAAGAGGTCATTGTGTCCCTCTACGCATAACTCATCAGACTCATCATAGAGTACAATGCCCCATTTGGGATGTACCTTACAAGACACCTGCAAGTTGGAAAGACCAAAGTACCACCTCACCAAGAGGATCACTGGCCTCAAACATGTGCCCTATGCAGCTCGACTGAAGAAACTCCAGCTATATTCAGTTGCATACCACCTACTCAGAGTTGATCTCTGCCTGACATACAAGGCCATGTCCAACCCAGAATTGATAGACATGCTCCACCTAAAGAAAACCATATCCCCTTGAGCCACACGCTCTAGGGATCTAAACCTCACCACAACAATAAATAGGATGTGCTGGAGGGACAGATTCCTGTCCCAGAGACTTCCCATGCTTTGGAACAAGATCCCAATCTACATTAGGCAGAACTCCTCGCTAATGCTCTTCAAAACAAACCTTGACGAGTGGATGGGAAACAAAGTTTACCCCGGGGATCACTTCAATGGCTCTGTTGGACAGAGGCGCAGGGAACTAATCTAAGGGGATAGTGAAAGCCAATACATTCTTACTAGACTTATGACTTCGGGCAGATAGCCTAGTACG
The DNA here is from genome assembly GCF_019279795.1 of Protopterus annectens. Taxonomy (NCBI): domain Eukaryota; kingdom Metazoa; phylum Chordata; order Ceratodontiformes; family Protopteridae; genus Protopterus; species Protopterus annectens. The sequence goes on from NC_056743.1 coordinate 10,381,773, forward strand.
CACCTATGAACCTATCTTCTTTCCCAAGAGAGTGAACCTTGTAGCTGCACTTTGGGAGGAAATACTAAGCTGTACTTGGTGCATGTTCAAAAACCAAGACAAAAGAGAAAGGGGGAGAGAATGGCACTCCTAACAATAAAGCGGTTTCAAGAATGAATGTTTAACAGTCCATAAAGCAGCTCCTAGAAAGTATTCATGCAGAAGTTGTATTTCAAAAGGCACACTGCACTTTTTAATTGTAGTTGTACTGATTTATTTACTAAGTGGGTGGGTGGACTAGTCTAAGGACACTTTTATTTTTCAGTAATAATTATGACTCTAGTGGGTTACACAAATAAATCAACAGTCCTGTAAGGAAGAGTTTGTGACCAGAACTGAGAAAGTGTTAGAATTACATGTGAATTATGATTCTAAAGAAAAGCCGTTTTTTATTAAAGTAAGTGAACCTATCTGGTTTTGTGTTTGTGGCTGCGGGGATTGAAAACTCACCAGGGCATAAATGGCTGTCTGGCACCTCTTTTTAATAGATATGGTGATATATTTAACAGTAACAAAATTATCAACTACAGACTGTGCAAATACTGAGGTACACGTCTGATATATAAAATATGTGCATTTCAGATATATACGCATGCACCCAGGCACACATATATTACACTGCCTCAGTGTTCATCTCTTAGACCTTCTGTATTATTAATGTCTGGAGTCAAAATCAGAGTAATCTCAGGTTAATTATTAGCAGTAAATTCTTAATTTTGTCTTTTCTCTAAAATGACTGCCTAGACATTAACTACATAAACATAATTGAAGAGATTAAGCCCTAAAAAAGAAAGTACAGATAACTTTTACTAATAAGTGTGAGCTCTTTATTAAAAAAAATCTCAGAAAAATCTGACAGTTTACCTATTATTGACAGAGATAATTTGACAGCTCATAAGCTGTCAAAAAAAAAAACTAAGAAATGGCAGCCCCTATACATGTGGGCCTGTGCCATGTGCTGTGTTTAGTGCACCTTTCCACTGGCACTGGATTTATCTTAGCCTTTTAAGATTTATCATGATCTTGTATAATTACAGCTGGATGTTCTGTAATAAGAGGAAATACAGTTGAGGAAAGTGGGAAGCCTTGTCAAGTACACCTTGTGTTAGAAAATCTCTTGGGCTCACTTTAATGTAAGATTTGCACCCCTAAAAGTACTCTGCAGAGTCTCCACAAATTCAGTAGGAAACTCAGACATCTGGAAAACAGGGAACCATTATTTTTAACTGAGTCTGTCAGAGGTCTTTTCCACATCAACTTAATAGGTTCTGAGGGGAAGGTTCTTCCACCATGGCTTTTAGAGTGAGGGAGGGGCACCTGAAACAATACATTGTCTTAGATTTGAGTACAAGAAAGAAAAATGGACTGATCAAGTTGGATTTATGTATGTTGTTTAAATTTTAGACCTTGATTTCACATGGATACATAGTCTGTTTCTGTGTGGGATAATATTCCTTGTGGTTGAGTTGGGCTCCCCAGTTCTGAACTTCAGAATCACTGTTTTCCATAGGAAATCCCTGCTAGTAGTTCCTAAGTGTATGGAAGCAGCGATTCCCATATGTGGAAATGGATGTCCACAAAGGCACATATACTCAGCAACTATTAACGTTAACAAAATATACCAATCCCTTTTTGGGCCCTATGATCACATGATTTGGGACTGACCAGAGTGTGTGTTTTTTTATCTTTCCATCTGCTTACCAATTTCATAAAACAATTACAGGGTGTAATTGGTGGCTTTCTAAGTACAATAACGTACATTAAAGCAGTTAACATGCTCTAGGTAAGAAAAACTGAAAACAAGCTTGTGTCAGCAATACTGCACTAATAAGCGTAACACTTATGCACATCTCTCTTATAACCACATGCAGGTAGGAAGGAACTGGAAGTATGAAAATGTTGAGTGTATACTGACAGCACACATTTACATTAAATCTGAAGTGAACCCACAAACACATTAATAATTCAATGGCTTCATATTAAAATAGCTATGAAACTAAAAGAACTCAACAACTGTCCAGGAAACGTAGCAATCCACAGGAGGCATACAAAAACAATGCCTAGCAGTGGAGAGTCCAAAAGAAATATGGAGAAAATAAAATTTATATTAGGTGCGTGAAATAAACCATTGGTAGCAATGAATAATCTAGAAAAGCTGGTGTAGAAAATGAAATGAAAATTCATATGAAGTATAGAAAATAAACTAGAAATTTGTATAAAACATACACAAATAAACCAGTATTCAACAGCAGACAGTCCAGAAGAACTGAAATGCAGAGAACTGATTCCTGCAGACTTCACTTCCCCAATGTGTGACACTAAGCAGATTGCATTATTAGCCTGAATAGCAGTCTGTGAATCAATACTTTACCCTAGTGAATAAATGCAAATAAATAAAATGAATCACAGCAAATACACTAAACCAGGGATTCAGGAAAAAAATAGTAATAGTGGTAAAAGGACTGTTCCCACGAAGTGAAAATAATGCAGTTCAGAGAGATGTTAAATGTAATGTGGAAAGACCTCATTATTAGCTGATCAAAATCACCTTTAACTACCACAAGTCTAAATCAGTACTTTCCTGTGGTGGTCAATACCGGCAGCCCATGCATAGTATTGGCACATGTATCCCTGCATTCACTCACACACACACAGTCAGACATGCTTCTTTCCTGACCTTGAATTGACAGAACATTCCAGACGTATCTTACTTTTGTCCCTGCCCTCATAAATCACGGATCCTTACAGTCCGTCAAGTCTTCTTATTGTTCAGAAAAGTACATCATAATGCTAGACCTGATGCTCTATTACGTTTTTTTTTTTTTTTTTTTTTTTAAGTGAGTCCAAACAATAGTTTAAAGATTCTGGTGTCTTCTGTTTCTTCCAGCTTGCCACAAGACTTCCCCAACACATGGACACATCCCTGTCCCTCTCGATTGTTCCTAATTTTTGAGCCATTCCAACTGTTGCCTCTTATACCTGCACTGTCTGTCATAACTTGCACATCACTGCAATCAGCAAATAATGCCAGACATTACAGTTTCACACTTATGATGTAAAAATGAGACAATAAGACTACCTGCTTAGTTAGTGTCGAGGGTTACGGCTCCTGTCCCATAAGCTGTTTTCTCTGTCAAAAGCGTAAGGTTTAACCCTTTCACCCCACTTTTACTTTAGCTCTTCATTTTTTTTGAATTTCACAGACAAACTAATATGCTTGGAGTATCCTTTGTGTCTGGGGTGTGCAGAGAACTAACACTCTGCTAAAGAGCGATGTGAGAGTCACAAGGTACAGGGCTTTAATCCTTTCAGTGCCTGTAGGGCATCATATACAGAGCACCTCTAGTGTCTAGTACTCCCCCCAACCCACGTCTTTCATGCTGCAAAACATTTGCTTAACCTTTGTAGGGCCATTAGGACACAATATAGTGAGTACCCCTGGGGTGTAGCATTTCCCATCTCCAGTATTGCAATATATGCTCATCAGTCTACAAGGTTGTGCAGGTGTGATGGCCCTCTCCCACATGCATACGCACACACACACACACACACACACACACACACACACACACACACACGTACACAGCCCCCCCCACCAGACTGCACTCTCAGACGCATTCACCCTTTCAACCAAACACACACATACCTGCCCTGAGTATACCCTATCAAACCCCCCTACTGTGATCACTCAGACAGAAAAAGAGAGAGACAGACACACACACAATGGATATAAAAAGTTTACACACCCCTGTTAAAATGCCAGGTTTTTGTGATATAAAAAAATAAGACCACAATAAATCATTTCAAAACTTTTCCCACATTTAATGTGACCTATAACCTGTACAATTTATTTATTTATTTTACATTTGTTGACTGGGATAGTCCGACTGGATGCATGTCCATTTCCAGTGGAGGCCCGGGGAGAAAAGCTCCAAGGGTAAGCAGATACAGCATTACATATTACAAACAGACTATTTGCAGTGATTACATAAGTAAGCAAGTTAAACAAGTTCCACAGGTTAGAGTTAATCCCAAGCGTAAATCAGGATTAAATTAAATTACACAGTAAACTGGTTAACAGATATTTACACATTCTAGAGAGAGTTAGCCACGCTTGATACATTGACATAGCCAGTTAAATGCCAAATGTTGTTTGAGTCTAGTTTTAAATTGACCTAAGGTAGAAAGTAAGGTAATATCAACTGGAAGAGAGTTCTAGGGTCTACTTACAGAGTTTGCAAAGAGAGAGTCACCGGCTGTGTTATTAATTTTGTTAGTCTGAATTAGTAGTTTGTTAGAGGATTGAAGCAGTCTAGGATTGTTATAGGGGGTGATAATATTTTTTAAGTGCAGGAGTATTGTCCGGATTATAGAGGATTTTATAGGCCATAATCAGTTGGTTATACTGGATTAGGCTGGGTAGTTCAAGCCACCCAAGCTGATTTAGACTAATGCAATGATGTGTCCTAAAAGGCAGCCCAGTGGCAAACCTGGCAATGTGGTTGTAGCAAATTGAGAGTTTGTTAAGGACAGTCTTGTTTAAATTCGACAGTAGAGAGGATGCATACAGAAGGGTTGAAAGGAGGTGAGAGCAAGCTATGGCAATTTTAGCTGGAGGGGTTAGGAAGGCTTTTATTCTGTAAAGTGACCCTAGTTTTTTATTGATGGTTTTGATAGTTTGGTTAACATGTAGGTCTAATTTTAGATTATCTATGATGACACCTAATAGTTTTGTAGAGGGGTCAAGGGAGATTATTGTGCCATCATTTGAATTTATAGTAAAGGTGAAAGCGGTAGACCTAGGTGTTGGTGAAAATAACAGCATTTTAGTTTTTTTGGGATTTAGGATCAGACTATATTTAGAAAGACAGTTTTCTATTGTACTAAAGGTGGTCTGGGTAGCTGACCATAACTCTACTGGAGATGTGGCCGAGCAAATCAGAGTAGAGTCATCAGCATATTGGATACAGCTGACTTTTGGGATGACAGTATAAAGGTCATTAAAAAATGTAGTTTTTTGCCGTTGTCGTGGTTCAGCAAGATGGAGAACAGCAAGGGCCCTAGTATAGAGCCTTGTGGTACTCCAAGGGTGTTGGGTAGAAGATTAGAAAGTTTGTTCTGCCAGAGGACAGCCTGCTGTCGACCATTCAGGTAGGATTGAAACCACTGAAGGGCTTTAGTATCTAGACAGAATGTTTGCAGGGTGTGGATTAAAAGTTGATCAACCATATTGAATGCCTTGGGAAGATCCAAGAGGAGGACTGAGGATATATAATTATTGTTGCAATTATGGTTTATGGTGTTGGTAAAGGCTAGGAGGGCTGAAGTAGTGCTGTGATGAGGATGGAAGCCATGCTGAGTGTCTGCCATAAAGTGATTCTGGATTAGGTGGTGCATGAGTTGTCTATGAATACATTTTTCCATAATCTTTGCAAGTGGAGAGAGTATAGCTATTGGCCTATAATTGGAGAATTCAGTAGAGCTGCCTCTTTTGTGAAGTGGGATTACATAGGATATTTTCCAGATGGTGGGAATTTTAGCTTCTACTATGGTTCGACTGATTAGTATTGAGACGGGGTAAGCAATAGCATCAGCTGATTTTTGTAGGTACTCTGCAGGGAGTTGATCAGCAGAAAGTGCAGTGGGTTTTTAATTTTTGATCAAGGTACGGATAAGTGAAGTGGTGACTGGTTGGAAGCTGAACGAGAGTAGGTTTCTAGGGGTGGTACTTTCAGGACCAGGGGAGCTAAGAGGTAGTTGGCTAGCTAGGGCTTGAATTGTCTCAGTAAAGAATCGGTTAAAACTGTCAGAAACATCTTCAGGGGTTTTATCAATAGTAGCAGCAGGGATTGGGGTTGAAGTTTGTCCAGGATGTAGTAGATTATTTAAACCTGCCCAAAACTTCTGAGGGTTATTTTGATTTACTGTCTGTAAATGACAGTAGTATTGTTTTTTTGTCTTGTAAAATGGATTTTTTTGTTTCGTTCCTGGATTGCCTGTATTTAATGTGATCTTGGGGGTCTTTAGAAGAGCGCCATAAAGCCCATGCTTTGTTTCCAAGGGTAATTTTGAGTTTAGACTCTTCAGAAAGCCATGGTGCACTTTTTGCCTTTGTTCTCTTTGAACGAACATGTGCATGCAAATCAAGGATTTCAAGGAATTTGTTGTTAAAGTATGCTACTGCCTCCTCTAAGGAGAGGTGTTTTATAGTAGACCAATTACATGAGTTAAGTTCTTGTTGGAATTTGGCAGGGTCAAAGTTTTTATTGTTTCTAACCTTTCTGAGTATGGGTTGTTGGAAATTAATGGCTTTGTGCTTAATTACATATGTGAGAAGGTGATGGCTTAGGCCATCAGGGAGGGTACCAGAGGTGTACAGTTGGGGGTGACTATTTATGAGTACCCAGTCAAGTATGCTTTCTTTTTGGTTGGGTTTATCTATCCTGGTAGGGATGGATATGATTTGTGTAAATGCATGCAGGTTAATATGGGTGGTTGGGGATTCTGAGGAACAGGTGCCCCAGTCTATGTTAAAGTCTCCAAGTAGTAGGGTTTCTTGGGGGTAGTGATATGATAGCTAGTGCAGAATATCTTCAAGTGTAGATATATTGTTACCTGGGGGAATGTACATACAGATGATATTAATGCATTTATTTTTATTAAGTTGCAATTTGGTGGCAAGAATCTCCGAGTTATTAATCTGAGGTGGTTGTATTACATCTATGGTGACATTCAACTCAGATTTATAGAGTACAGCTACCCCACCCCCCTTCCTGGAAGCACAATCTAGCCTGTGTATGTTGTACCCAGGTGGTAACACTTCATTGTCTGTAGTGTTAGGTTTTAACCAGGTTTCAGATAAACAGAGAATCTCAGGGGAGTGGACATCCAGAAGTGCATGCAATTCATGTACCTTGTTATTAATGCTTCTAATATTGAGATGACAGGCTAGGAGAGAGTTAGCTGGCCTATTAATTGTAGGTTTGTAGCTTAGATTGCAAGTAGAGTGGGTATGTGTATCTGAAGTGGGTGGGCCAGGGTTGGGGTGAATATCACCACCAAGTATTAGGTTAAGTCTATACTTGGTGATGAACTTCAGGAACTTGTTTATTAGTTTGTGGTAGTGTTTGGATCTAGAGCTAATGTGTCTGGGATTGAGATGTTGATAGACTGAACAAGATGTTGGATAGGACCTGGTACTGTAAGTATGGTTGAAGGTGGGAGGATTTACAGCTGGGGTGATAGTATTGCCTTTCGGGACCTGAAATCCCGTGAGAAACTGGTTTTCATACAAGGTAAGGAGGTATGGTGCGAACAAGAGGGGTAGTAAAGAGGAGTATATCATTATTTGTGATTCAGCTAGTGAATTAAGGAACTGTTTTACCTGGTGATGCAACACCAGAAGGTAGAGTGGTGAGGTAAAGGTACTGGAAGGGGGATGGGAGAATGCCAGATGACAACTAATAGGTGCTATTAAAATGTAGGTAGAAGAATGGGGGTGGGAGGAATTATCCCAGATGAAAGCAGATAGAATCTAGAAAGTGGGGGAGTGGCTATAGTACTTTAAATTTAGAGGTACTGGGGGCGGGAGGAAATTGGGGGCAGGGAGGGAAGCGAAGAGAACCCGAACATAGCGAGGGCGAATGTAGCGGGGCTATTGCAGTTTACAAGGTTTCCTAAGGTGTCCTAAAGCTAAAAGGTAAGTATTATAGCTCTTAATGTAAGAGTCAGTTTACTTAAGTTACAGGGGAAGTAGGCAAACACTCAAGTAGAAAAAAGAGCCCTATGGCTGACCAAAATAGTGACCTGCTTAATTACACAGCACTGTAAGTGAAAGCTTAACAAATGCATTTTGTGTGCAACCTAATCTGCTTAAATGCTGAGAGAAACTGATTTTGTTATGGTGACCAATTGCAGTCCTGTAGACTCTGTTTTGTAGGTAAATGTAAAGTTCTATCTGCTTAAATGCTGAGAGAAACTGATTTTGTTATGGTGACCAATTGCAGTCCTGTAGACTCTGTTTTGTAGGTAAATGTAAAGTTCTATCTGCTTAAATGCTGAGAGAAACTGATTTTGTTATGGTGACCAATTGCAGTCCTGTAGACTCTGTTTTGTAGGTAAATGTAAAGTTCTATCTGCTTAAATGCTGAGAGAAACTGATTTTGTTATGGTGACCAATTGCAGTCCTGTAAAGTCCGTTTTGTAGGTAAATGTACAGTTCAAACTAAGTCACACCAGGTCAGCCAAGGGGGGAAGAGAGAGGGAAATCCTAAGCACCTAGATTTGAAAAAAAAAATCAATTTATTTCAAAACAATTCAATTGAAAAACAAATCTGTGAGGGGAAAAAATGTAAAAAAAAAAAACGTACAATAAGCTGGTTGCATAAGTGCGCACACCCTTAAACTAATACTTTGTTGAAGCACCTTTTGATTTAATTACAGCATTCAGTCTTC